>NC_064303.1:112646546-112673229 GCF_023373825.1 Bactrocera dorsalis
AAAAACAAAGAATATTTCCAAGATGGTCGCTCGCTGATGGCTGAGTGTCACGCAGCGCCTACCGGATGACCGTCGCTGCAGTGGTGTTAGTGTGCGCCGCGTCTGTGCGTGGGCCGCACATCAGCCGCGTGTACTTCCAAAGGCGTACACGCTTTCGGCTTTGCTTATTTACGTACGAACTTATTTAAAAACAGAATTCTTATGGTGAACAACGAAAATAGCGAGAATACAGCGAGAAAAAAATGGTTGAACATAGGCACACACACATACTTGCCCACGTAAAAGTTGTTTTGTGCCTGTATTCGCATGCACACACACAAACACCCAAATGGGCTGGCGAAAACTGGCTGACAAATTAACGCACACAGCGGCAAAGTTCGGCGATTTGGCTCACCAACACTAGCGCGCTGGCGTTGTGCGACTTCTACACAGTGTTTTATTTGCAGTTTCTACGGCGAAAATTTTGAGGGAAATTTTATGAAAAAATAATGCTTTATACTTACTATATATTAAGCGAGTTAGTGTTTTTATATATATTTATGATGGCTTAAGCCGGAAGTTTGGCGCATAGTATAGATCTGTTTTTGAAGAATATGTAAAAAAAAATTAATAAATAAGAGGTACGCCTTTCTTTTAGGTTATTTAACGAGGTTAAGTCCTTCTTTGTTGTGGATACTATAAAGGCGAGCTTACAAAGGTATTAAAAAGTACCAATTTTTTGAAAAATTTAAGCACAATAACAAAAAAAAAAAAATACTCCGGAAAAGTGGTTGGCGCAATTTTATATATTTTGTTGAGAGAAATAAATTACGATTTATGTAAAAAAAATAATAGCTAAATTTTGACCAAAAATATTTAAATAACACTTTTTGACTTAAAACCCGTTTTATAAACATTAATATTAAGATATATATTTATTTTTAAAAGTTTATAAAATATACTTATCGGCTTTAACGTTCCTATAATATTACACCATTAGCAAGTTTGTTGCTTCTGCTGTTGCCTCTGCTCCAGCTGCTGGTGCTGGCGCTGCTGCCGAAAAGAAGGAAGAAGCCAAAAAGGAGGAGTCGGAGTCCGAGGAAAACGACGACATGGGTTTCAGTCTCTTCGACTAAACAACTCAACACTAAAGTTGGACCATTTTTGGGCTCGTGCTCGCGCTTGGATTTATTATTTATTCACTTAAGTGAATAAAAAGTAGTTAAACTGTCTTTTACGCTATTTAAGGTTAGTACCAAGTAAGTTAAACAGCGCAATTTGACCAAAAATACTCACAGACGAAGAAAATAAACAAACGATAAAAATAAATGTTCGTTATTCAGTTATAATAGTTAATAATTTATAAATCTTTACTTATTTTATAATCATTACACCGTACCCTCTTAGAAGAGATTAGAGATTTTTAGCAACTATAGAGCAGGTTTCGCCGTTCTTTTGCATTTCCAG
Source organism: Bactrocera dorsalis (assembly GCF_023373825.1). NCBI lineage: Eukaryota > Metazoa > Arthropoda > Insecta > Diptera > Tephritidae > Bactrocera > Bactrocera dorsalis. Next base: position 112,647,993 of record NC_064303.1, read on the forward strand.
GTGTCTCGTGCTCTTATAACAATTTGTGAAACATATTTGCTTTACTTTTTACCATTTACTATAGGATAATGATTTTAATGCATAATCATGTCTTCAGTGCCGTTTTTGGATACTAAAGGTATCCAAACGCCACGATTCTGGAGTAAAAATCTCATACTTTTGAAGTAAACCATTAACACTGCATCATTTTAACTCAATTTTCTCGCCGTTTTCGAAACCACACATCTAATCGAGTTGCTCTTTTACTCTTAACAAACAATGAAGAGCGTTAAATTGATGAGATTCTTATAAGAATCAAAATACGAACGTAATTTTTTCTCTGTTTTCACCTATCCATTGTACTCAACAGTTCCAAATACTAAAAGAAATTGTGCATTTATTACACACATTCTATCTTTAGTACCCAATTTAACTCAACTCAAACTCGCTATAATTAAAAAAAAAAGTAACCTATATTAGCAAAGAAAAACGTATTTTCTAGTATGAAGGCTTAAAAGAATATGCAACTACTTATTTTCCCATTTGTCCGTTCTTAAATCCATTAAATGCTGTACAAAATTTGCAGGATCTCTTATTAGTAAAATTATTTCGCGCTTTCGCTCATTTCGACACACTGTGCAGCGTCAGCCTGCTGAATTATGCGCCAGTGTGCGTGCGGCGACTTGCCCGACTGCAAGTGTAGTGGTAACAATAGTCGCGCCTCGCTCGCATACACAACTGCTGCGCACATACATACAGATGTGTGTGCACGCCGTGTGATTGTGTGTGTGTGGGCATGTAAAAATCGTGAGTGCAGCTGTGTGCGTGCAAAATGCTGAAATCGAAACGAGCGTGTGTGTTGCGCTCGTCGCTTTCGAGTTCAGTTCTCGTTTGTACTTCGTCGCGCGCGCGAGTGTGTGTTTTTAGTCAGAGGAAAACTTTTACAGGAAAATCAAATGAAGTGCAAATATTTTTTTATTGTAAATATATGAATTGTGCGCAGTCAGCGTACTAATACCGTTACGCAGATTAGCGGCCACAACATAAACCAAAACACAGGAAAACGAGTCGAATTGTCTCGCACGCCAAAACCCAAGTGAAAGTTTAAAGAGACAACAATAAAACCACTAGTGGCGCTAAATCAAGAAGTCCACTGGCGCTGGCACTGGTGCTTGTGCCGTTGCTTGGGTCGCTGCATTGTTCGGCAGCGCATACAAGTGTATGTATGTATGTACAAGTGTTCGTGTGTTTGTGGTTATGGTGCGTTTAATGCCAATGGCTGCTGGTAGATGGCGCTGGCGGCTGCTGTGTGCTTTAATAGGCGCGAGCGAAGTCGCTGACGTCGGTTGGTGCGCCACCAACAACAACACGACCGCAGCGTGTGTTAATCGGAATGCGTTTTTTGCTATTTTCTACACTCGCGTGTTTTGATAAAATATAATGACTTCGAGCGCGCCGACTTTCTAAGTGTTGTGTGCTCCCAAATATTGCCAAGAACAAGTGTGTATTGTTGTTGCTGTACTCTAAAGCGCTCCGTAGCGTTTGGCGCACATTTGCAATTGGGTTTCTTCTAGACTCAGCTGTGCTTTGCGCTCAAAGCGCTCGCGTCGCACCGCAATGCTTCCACGAATGCATGCACGCGAGATGAGCGCGACGGCGCCGACGTCTAAGACAACGCATACCCAACGGGACAATCTCACTGCTCGACGCCTTCGTTAATTCTAATAAAAAAGAGCTCGCGTCCATTTCAATCAAATAGCCATAAATCAGAAAACAAAAATACATTGCAAAAAAAATTGTGAGCAAAACACCAACAACAATGCCTTAAGCAACGGCACATCAAGTGTAATGCCAACAACAAACACACGCATACCAACAAAACAACGCATAGCGAGGAGAAGCGCGTTCGCCTTCTACCGAAACGAAGTTGACGTCGCCAACAGCGCTGCTTTTGCTGCTGCTTCGCTCGTGCTATGCTGTGCTTTTGTTGTCTCTTTTTGTTGCTGTAAATTATTTGTTTTTTTTTTCTACAACCTCACAAAAGCTATGCTGCAATAACTGTTGCCTCTGCCTTTTCGTTGGTAGCGTCAGCTTTGTTGTTATGTTTTTTTTATATTTCTTTTGCAAGTTTCGCATTGTTGTTTTTGTTTTGTTAGCCGAGAAGTGCTGGTTTATCGTCGGTGTAAGCGCTGACTAGCGTGTGTTTGTGTGTGTGTTCTGTAATTGGCCGCTGATTAGAAAAAGAAAAGAAAAACGTGCGGAATTTGAAACTTAGTGGTGACACAGTGGCTCCAAACATGTTAATGTTTTTAATTTAAAGTGAAGAGAATTTAGTATTTTGAATAAAATTATTTTTATTTTCTTATTTAAGCGCATAAATCGCCAATTTAAATAAGAACTCATATCAGTTGATATGTACATGTATAACCATAGAGCAAATTTTCGACTCAAAAGCTTAGGAAAAGGCCAAAAGAACTGAAAAGCCGCTGGTGTTTTTTTTTATAAGTAACAGCGCCCAATAAATAAAAAAAATGTGTTCATTTATAAAAAAAAAACTAAATTAAACGCACCATTCCCCCAAACAAAAAAGTTTACACTGGCAAAAATAATAATGAAAAGAAAACTTCAGTAAATTCTGTCAAAGGCATGAATTTTTTTGATTTATTTTTTGGTTTACCGAAAAATTCAAAAATCTGATAATTCTAAAAAAATTTAATATTTTTATATTGTTTATGTGTAGAAAAATGTGTAAGTTTAATTGCAAGTTGATTGCATAATAGCTTGAAGGCTACAGCACGCAGAAAATTATCAGTTAAAAAATAGCAACAATAAAAAGTGCAACTAAAATTTAAGTGAACTAAAAAGTGTGTTTAAAATTTCAAAATAAACCAACTTACAAATCAACTAAACAAAACAAAAGTCAGTAAACACAAACAAGGAAATGGAGAACCCCCAGTCAACATTTGAATATTTGTGTCGTGTCTGCGCCGCCAACACGAAAGGCAAAAACTCCGTGGCCGAATGTGTTTATATACTCAAGACGCCAGCGTTAAAGGATAAAATCGAGCGATACCTGTATTTGACGGTAAGCTTGGCATTTTTTATATACATACATACATTCATATCTGCTTGCAAACATATTCACACATAAATAAATATTAAAATAAGTAAATATGCGACTATTTCATTATAAATGGTGTTATGTAAACATGGATCGCGGAAAGTGTGGAAAAAATGTAAATAATGCAATTGTGTCGCTGTGTTGGGTTTCTCATATATATGTATGTATGTATGCATGGGAGTGCGCAGAGAGAGAGAGAGATTTTTGTGTGTATGGGTGACGGCTCTCCTGTTGCTTTTTTGTGTTGGATGTTGTGTGTAGTGGAGTTTTGAGAGTGTGCAGCTTGTTCGATTTTCCTTCCAATTGGAATGATCACAGTTATGATAGTATTGGGCGATGTGAGGTCAGGATAATGGACCAATTATTGTGCACCATAAAAAATTTATTGAACAACAATAACAAATTAAAATAATCCACTTTAGCTGTTAATGAGATCATACTATTATTATTATTATTTTTTTTTGTAATATTATACATCTTTCTTATTGATTTTCGACAAATTATAGAGAAATATTTTAGATACTAGATAGAGTTTTGTGATGCAAAATTTATTTGAAGGAAGGTATTTTTAATGTGTTATCTTGTATAGAGACAGTCAAGATTTTTCATTGCTATCACTGGGATGCTTGCAGAAATCCAAACGCAGAGCCCAATTTTCGACGGTTTTTAAGTATAAATCGGCCGAAATTGCTGCAATTCACGTTCGATATTCGTACGAAGTTCATCAATCGTCGCTGGTTTGTTGGCATAGACCATAGACTTAACGTAGCCCCACAGGAAATATTTTATCGGCGTCAAATCGCGCGACCGAGGCGGTCAATTGCCTGGGCCATTTCGTGAGATAACACGTTCATCAAACTTGGTTTTCAATATATCGATTGTGACATTCGCTGTGTGGCCTTTGGCGTCGTCCTATTGGAACCAAATATTGTCCGAGTCCATATCATCCAATTCGGGCCAAAAATATTCGGTTTTCATTGATCGATAGCGGTTCCCATTCACAGTAACGTGCCGGTTTTGATCATCACGGAAGAAGTACGGTTCAATGACACCGCCGGCCCATAAACGGTTCCAAACCGTAATTTTTTCGGAATGAAATGGTGACCCATGGAGTACGTGTGAATTGCTGACTGACCAATAACGCATATTTTGCTTATTGACGAGGCCATTCAGCCTGAAATGAGCCGCATCGCTGCAAATGATTTTTCGATGAAAATCGGGATAATTTTCAAGTTGTTGCTCAGCTCAATTCACGAACATACGACGATTCTGGTGGTAAAGCGGCTTCAGTTCTTGTGTCAATTTGATCTTGTAAGAATGTGAGCCAAGATCTTTTCGCAAAATTCGTCACAACGACGTCACAGAGATGCCCAAGCCTTGGGAACGACGTGTGAGTTACTGAATGGAGTCTTCTTCAATTGATACGCTAGCGGCAGCAATATTTTCGACACTACGGGCACTTCTTTGTCTCGCTGGCACGGGAGCATTACGTACTGTGTCTGTCAATCCAAATTTATCCACTATACGCTCAATTGTTGATCTGACAGAACTAATATGGCGATCATACATTGGACGTAGCGCTCTTAAAAAGTTGAACCCACTGACTTCGAATTTCGGTAGTAAAATTTAGTAATTTTGACTCATAGTTGGATCGCATATTTTTCCATAACGAAATGGCAAATCTTACTGAATAAAAATGTCAAAAAAGCGGAATAAATACGAGTATATGCTGTCCGTATTGGTCTACATTTGTAGCGTCCCTATTGAAAAATCTATACGTTACTATAGTGGTACGATATCGGCGATTACGACAAATAAGCAGCTTCTTGGTGAAAAAAGGACGGGTTCAAAATTTGGGATAAAAATCTGATCGACTCAGCTCGTCAAGCATACATATACTTTATATGGTCTCTGAGTGTTACAAACGTCGTGGCAAACCTAATATACCCTGTTCAGGATAGGTAAAATAAGGTAGGATGAATTTGGAGTTGTACTTTGGAGATTTCATCGGTCAAAGTCGGGCCACAACTCATATAGAGCCAATCTAACTTATTTTACCCTTCACAAAAACTACGGATAATCTAAATAGTTTACTGGTAGCACCTTATAACTGTCTTTCTTATCCACAAATCACTAATCTTATTAAAATTATTTGGAAGAATACATACATACATATGTATGTACATATGTATGTATGTATGTATGTATGTATATACTAAGATATAGTAACGTTACAAAAATTATCAGGAGCATCACTTGAGGTTCTCCTAACTTCTATAGGTGCTATTCCCATTCAAATTACATCAAATTGGCCATGATTTACTAAGGACAAAAAGAATACTATCAAAGTGTTGTCTTCACTAAAATCGCGACAATTAATGCCAGAATTTTTTGCGCTTGTGTTAGTGAATTTTATGATGAGAAATAAATTTAACGAACGAGCAGATAACAAAAGAGAATTTACAGCAAGTAGACCCATGTGACTAACACAGAAAACAGAAAAGCGACGCGAAAAACAATACCCAAGAAAATGTTGATAAAAATAAAATCGACAACAATAACAAAAACATCACAATCAGCTGAAATAACTTGTGCGATATACACAATCTTAGATTCTCATTTATGTACACACGCACATACACAGGCGCAAGCAGAGACTATGCACCTACACTAGTGTGCGTAAATCTCGTTTGACTGCACCTACACACACGCACCTAAAACTTGTAACGAAAAATTAAACAGCAAAAAAAATCGATTCGTGATACTGGCACGAGTCGCAAAATTTTATGTGATTGTGTGTGTGTGTTGGTGCAATGTGTGGGTTTCAAGCTTAAAATGAAAGCAGAGGGGAAAAGCAAAAAAAGCTACAAAAAATTACAGCACTTCAAATCTCAGAGCCAGCACTTCGCAACACTTCGTTTTTAATTAAAAAAATATTTACGGTTAGCTTTTAGCCACTAGAATAATTCTAGCTTTCGAAAACAGACTTCAGCCCGCATACATCCAAACAAAATTAGTCACACACACAAACATATGTACATATGCACATGTAATAACCAAACATAGAAGCAGAAAGCGTGAATTCCGTGGAAAAGGCAATCAAACTGCACACACATACACACGCATACCTGAATGTTATTTACCATATATTTGTATGTATGTATTTGAATACGCATGTGTATTGTTATTGTTGGAAAAATTCCATGCCTGACGCTGGCTAACGTTGTGTAGACTCGCTCTGAGGCCATGGAACATAGAATTTGTATTTAATTTACGGCAAAGCTTTCAAAAGGTAAGAATGTGTCTGTGTTAGTGCATGCCTTGGCATACATACACACATACAATAGCGCGATGTTGTTCGTGTGGCCCATGTGTGGAAACGATCATAAGCCAATTTGAGTTATAGGAGTATTCAAATACAAAAGTGCAAAATAAAACTTTTCGAATTTGTTGAGATGACTTTTCCAATTCCCAAAACTAACTAATGTTATGTACGTACATATGTATGTATGTATACCACAGGCGATCTTTTATTTCATCAGTGAATGTCCTTAAAAGTAGGGAGGCAATAGATATTAGTGGCTGCAGGAAAGCGGGTGCATACATATATGGGGTTCAGGCTACAAGTGGGTTCCAGAAAACGAAATAGCTGATGAGATTGCCAAGAGTGTCATTCGCTTGACTCCCGAATCAGTACATGAAAAGCGGATGTCACTAAAAATACATGTAATGAAATTTCCGAAGGGGCTTACAGACGGATTCAGGCTCAGATGGAATGTTTTAAGTTCATGCAGGAACACCAAAATTGTATGCAAAGGAGCCGCGCAAGCTTTCTACTCACACAGTTTCGGAAAGTCTACATGATGATTGTTGACCTAGTCAGGTCACAACTTACTGGCATCACATGTGAGCCGTATGGGCAGTATTAACGATGACACATGTCGAAAGTGCATAGAAGTAGGCATGAGAGAGATTCTAGAACACCTCTTCTTCTCATGTCCGGTCTTTACAAGGGACTGTAGGTAGTATCAGAATTAGAGATCAAGTCTCTACGTAACTTCGCAAAAAGCATTGACATCCTGCACTACATCAACTTCAGCACGCATTAATAACAAACCTACAACTGTCATTACTAAGGACCATATGTATGGGATGACAGCCGATGAGTGTAACCTAACCTAATTAATAAAGGATCTCTTCGTGGAACTTGTATTGGCGTTTCTGGCTCATTATATTCTTTGTTGTCGTTTACCGGACCAGATAATATTCGACCGAATTGAAACTCGTGATCTCGGCGATATTTGGTTTCAACAAGACGGCGCCACTTCCCACACATCGTATCAATCAACGGATTTATTGAGATAACACTTCGGTGAACAAATAATTTCACGTTTTATGCCGGTCGAATGGGCACCAAGATCGTGTGATATCCCACCGTTAGACTTTTTCCTCTAGCCGCATCCAAAATTTGAAACATATAATCTCCAAAAAAAGAAATGCCAAAAATGTTCTTTCGAATGATTGAATTTGAAGTTTCTGAGTTTTTTCTTAAAAAAAAAGTTCCGGTATATACGGTACGCCCTTGAGACTTCGTTTTGTCAACATATAATAATATATACATACATATGTATATGTGACGCTTTGATCTGTATTTCTGATGAGACGTAAATTACAGAAATTCCATGAAAACCACAAAGAGGAAATAACAGATAAAATGAAAATTCAGAATGGACTAGTCCTGTCAAGTGCCCCATTATGCTTTTGTATGGGTTTCCTAAGTTTATATACGATTACCTGATAGTATATGCTCATACCTACATACATATGTAGGTAAATATGTATGTTTCTATATGTGTTTCTTCTCATATATGTAAGTGTCTGTATATTTTTGTTCAATACAGTCTCAATGAAAACAGGTTAGCAGCGTAACGTTCAAATGTTGCACAGAATCTTCATTGCTATTCTCTCCTTATATGCTGCTAAGTGGCTAGAGGCGCTGAAAATTGGCAGTCACTAACAAAGTTGCGCTTTTGCAATGTCAATGTCAATACGTTTTTACAAAATTCACGCGTTCGTATTGAGTCTGTAATAATGTAAATTTACGACCGGCTGTTATGTGAGAGCGTGATGAGTAAGCTCACTAATACATATTTACATGCTAAGAGACATATTTCTTATATAAAAAAACCGTAGCATAATCTAAAATAAAAAGAAGAAAACACTTTACATTAGGCTGTACCGAACATTTTATACTCTCGCATGATAAAGTGATAATCGAGATTTCATTATCCGTCATTTACCTATCATCATTGGTTCCTAATGTACATATATATTATACAGAGAAGGCATCAGATGGAATTCAAAATAGCGTTATATTGGAAGAGCGCGTGGTTGTGAACCGATTTCGCCCATATTTCGTACATGTCATCAGGATGTTAAGAAAATATTATATACCGAATTTCATTGAAATCGGTCGAGTAGTTCCTGAGATATGGTTTTTGGTCCATAAGTGGGTGACACCACGCCCATTTTCAATTTTTAAAAAAAGTCTGGGTGCAGGTTTCTTCTGCCATTTCTTCCGTAAAATTTAGCGTTTCTTACATTTTTTGTTGAAAGACAAAAGGCTGGTTGAGGTGGAGCTGAATATAGAAGAAGTTCTTTATGCCATAATACTGGACTTGTAAAGAGAGGGGATATTGGGCCATTTAACTTAGCTAATACAAGGTTATATAATACAAATTCATACATACATACATACATATGTACATTCAAAATTTTTTGTTGTCAAAAAGTCGAAGAACTAATCATCTGCATTTCAATTTACAGATTTCAGAAGAGGATATACTACCGAAGGTGTTATGCAAGGCTTGTTTCCGCCAAGTAGAAGCCACTGCATCATTGTCCAAAATCGCCAAGCACACACAAAAGGTCTTCCGAGATTTCATCTTCAATACAAAGGTGTGTGTTGCCAGCACATGATAATCCAAACTCACACTAATTACCAACATTTTATACTTTTAGTCGTGTTTTCAAGCTGAGAGCAGTGAGAGCACCAACCCCACTACTAAAGCGCCCGCATCCAAGTCCCCAAAAGAATGTGCGTCGATCGCTCAAGTACCGGAGAGACCGAAACCGAAGGAGCGTGAGAAGCTGGTTGTGCAGAGCGCTGAATCCACACCACCAGCATCATTGCCCGCATCGTCGACATGTTCCCACAAAGACGAGGTCGTCCTAAATGTGTCTGTCAACGATCCGCTGACACGTGAGACCCAGCACAAAATGATAACAGCATCGCGACGTCAGAATTCACTGGACTCGCGTTTCACACCGAAATCTATTGCACAACGTGGCTTTGCCAGCACGCCGAAGCAGACTGAAGCTGCTGCTCTCACCAAGAAGCCGACCACGTCGGGTGTCATAAATTTCTTCCCCAATCGACAACAGCAGGTAACGACAGTCACAAGCGGTGGTTACGTAATCGGTTGTGCACCTGAAACCGTGCCCACAAGCAAAACTACAACCGAGCAGCCCAAGCAGAACGCCAATACTTTGCAGCAAAAGCGTAAAAATCTTAAAAATGCACTAAATAATATCAAAGCCGTTAATGCAGGACAAGTTTCTCTACTGAAGGTATCGCAAAAGCTTGGTCAAAATACACAGGGTAGCCAACCACAAACGAAAGCTGTCGAACCACCAACTTTGTTGGTTGAAGATGATGTACCGGCAGAGCCGCTTCCAGAGAAGATGATAATTGCCGCAACAAAGCAACAGAAACATCAAGTACAAGTTGCGCCTCAGTCCACTACACATATCGAGCCAATATCCGAGCCGCAAATACAATCCGAGCCGACCGATTTGTCACAGTCGGCCAGACCCAGTATACCCGACGACATCTTGCTCGGTAAAGTAATCAAAGATGGAGATCTGCTCAAACTCATATTGAAAGCACTGAAATGGCCGGTAAATAAAAACACAATGGAGGCGCAATTGGAACGTTTGCGTAACTCACGTTTTGCCACCATAATGGCTGATCCGAATCTGTTGCAAGACGCCGATCTTACACAAATAATGGGCCCCTATTTGGGTCCGGTTTTGCAGGCGGCACAAATGTTGCAGCAGCAACAGGTAGCAGCAGCAGCTGCGGCGGCTGCAGCTGTCACCAAAGAAGCCGAGTTACAAGTGGCAGGCATAACAACCGCGTTGCCGTACAAACTGCCGGCAGAGACTTCAGTGCAATTGGTGCCAGCAAGCCCAGAAGAAGAACCAGAACTATCCGACGTCACACCGAAGGCGAGCGCTTCGAACCAATCATTGAAGCGAGACGCCGAGAATGATAATTTAAAATTAGCACCGCCCAAAAAGGTGCGAAAGGTGTCGGCACGTGGACGCAGCGCGTCGATATTTAACAGTGATGAATATGCTGCGCTGAATTCTACACTTAATTCGCAGTATTTGAATTCCAAGTCGACACCCGACATACACGTCGATCTCGATCCAGCGGCATTATTTACACATTTGAACATGCTAAGTGGTCTCAGTGCCACCAGCTCGAATGATGCCTTGCTGGCACTGCTACAAAGACAACGCGCCGCTCTCAGTCGCATGCAACTGCCCCAGTCACAACCACAGCCCAGACGGCAGCGTAGCAACTCGATTATTACAGTGCCGGCCAGCGGAAGTGACTTTGTTTTCGATACGGATGACATTATATTGATGGAACCGGATGATTGCACTGGAAGCACAACAACAAACTTGCAAAATAATGGCAATGGAACCGCGGATAGTTCCTCGAGTCTATCACAAACCGAATCAGTCACCTTTCCAGTGCCGCAACAGGTATCCAAACCAATGATAACACGTCCAATTATAAAACGTCGCAAAACCGTTATACAGGCTTCACCAGCGCGTTTGAATCTTGCCATAAGCACGAAGGAAGTAACACCTGTAACCTCAACACTAACTGAGAGTGTAGCCTACACTGCCACAACGACAAAATTGGCGGCGGGCTCCTCCAATGTATTACAACCGACAGCAGCGCCGCTAAAGAAGCCCTCCAAGACGCAATCCCTCGACAGTCTCAACACAATTGCCACCCAATTCCCATCCAACATCATCTCAATTGGTACACAAGTACCATCAAACACAACGAATGTGAGCGAAGCCGCACCAACTGCAATTGTAACTAAAGCAACGGAGACTATGCTGACACCTACGGCAGCTGCGGCTACCAGTGTGTCTTCTCTGGCGGGAAGCAATACAACCAGTACGACCAAGGCTGTCACAACGAATGCTGCCGCAGCCGGCAGGACGACTACGCGTAACAGTAACTCAGTTAAAAGACAAACCTCGAGCAAATCTGCGCTTGGCCAACAGTTACTGGAAGCAATTGGACTGCAGAAGGTCGCAGCGGAGAATAAAGATGTCGCTGTAGTGTCGGCAAGCACACCAGCGCCGCGTGGCTCAGTACAACAAATACGCAGCGCCTTGAAAAAGTCATTGCAGAAAGCGCAGGAGCAACAGCAGCAGCGCTGCAAAAAAGTTGAGGATAATTCCGAAGAGACGGTGAATGTTGTGAAGGAAGTAGTGGTACAACCACGCGCCAAACCAGCGTCTAATACACCAGGCGGTCCGCTAGATGTAGAGGAGGAGATCAATAAAATCACATTGGTATTGCAGAGCAAAGCCAAGGAAGATAAGAAACTCGAAGAGGCAGACAAACGATTGACCGCGGCGGCGCCAAGCAGAATCCCTGGTATCAGACGAAAACTATTGCCGCCCGCACGCAATCGCAGGTCGACAGTTACACTTGTGGCGGATGAAATAGTGGATCTCATCGACGACGAAGAAAATCACGATGCAGCTGAGGGCAAAAGTGTCGCCAAAAACAAGGACAAGGATTTGCTGTAAGTAAAATTGAGTTTAAAAAATATAAATAATTAATAAAGTCTCATTTTCTTTGCCTTTACAGCTCTACAAATGTGGAACAGGAAGAAACGGATGTCTACTTAACAGCCACATCCTTAGCCTCTTTACAGCGCGTACACAAAGCTGACGTTAAGGATGCAAAGAGTATTTCACCAACGCGTAGACGTGGAAGAAAATTGAAAGAGGAAATTGAGTTGGAGGAAGATGAGGATGATGACGAAGACGATAAGCCGTTGAAGCCCAAAAGTGAAAAGAACGCCGGCGAAAAGCAAGAACTTGAAACGCGAAGCCGTACGCCGGCACCACGTCAACGCAGCCGTCCACCACCGGCGACTGGACGCAAAGCGCCGAGTGAGCGCGACTTCGAAAAAGAAAGCGACGACACGGCGAGCATCAAGAATGACAACGAAAGCACCACCAGCACAGTGTAAGTTAATTTTAAGCATAGTTTTTGTCTGCCTGAGTCACTTAAACAACTGTTATATTCTTAGTGTCAGCACGCGGCCATCACGCGTCAGCAAAACGATGTCCAAATATTACAAGGGTCCAGACAAATCGCCCGGCACAACGCGGCGTTCTGCAGTCTCGACGCGCAGCAGTAGGGGGAGGTGAGATTTTTGCGAGGAATTTTATTTATTTTAATTAAAAAATATTTGTTTAACCTTTTCTTAAATTTCTCAGAAGTTAAGTCATCCCTCAAGCGGTTTTTTGTGTGCAACACCACTAATTGGTGAATGGGTTCTCTTATCAGCGGCAGTGAATTATTCTTATATTAAGCCGAATTCCACGCTATGCGCTGAATAATCATATTTCTATTTATGTTACGTTATGTTTTGCGTATATTTTTCTTGTGTATAAAATTTTTCTCCTATATAAAGCTAATTTTTTCTTGTGTATGTATGTATGTATATAACGTATGCTTATGTATGTATATATAAATATAAATTATAGTTAATAAAAGTTAATAAATTTGTAGTGAAATATTCAAAATATGCTCACATTTAAGATTTAGTGAATTGAAAAATCCAGAGTGTGACATAGCATTTATTTGGAAGTATTTTTATTTTATTTTTAATTAAAATGTTGGTTTTAAATAAATATTTTAGTTTTTTTTCATTAAATATAAAATTACTTTAACTTCTATAAAAATATTTTGAATTAATTACAAATAAAATATATTTAACTCACACACATATATGTATGTATGTATGTATATATATTATATTTTATCACTTTTACTCGTAAAAATAATTTTACGCTACAAATACAATGAATTGCTGAATTAATATTAAAATTGTTTCATTCAAAGCCGCAATTAATTAAAAAAATTACAAAAAAAATAAAATAAAATAAAAAAATTACAAAAAAATTAAAAATAAAATTAAAAAAAAAAATTAAAAAAAAAATAAAAAAAAATTAAAAATAAAATAAAAAAAAATTTAAAAATAAAATTAAAAAAAAATTGAAACATAATTACAATGAATTGAAATTAATTACTTAATCGTTTGAAATATAACAAAAAAAGATTTATGAAAGTTCTTAGTATGTTTGTGCGTATGCATGTATACTATATGACTTCTAATATTTACATCATAACACCAAAGTTGGTATGTACTCCCTTATCAGCGCATATTTATCAGTGTTTGCCACCCACGCATGTCACGCAACAACCAAGTTTATTTTACCATGAATTATATAAAAAAGCAAAAAAAACAATGCGTGTGAAAGTAAAATTAGCCAAAAATATTAAACGACGCCCGAAAAAAAAATGACCACAAAACATTTTTTCTTCAATGACGATTCTGCCATATACTCAAGTATGTACATACCTACAATTGTATGTATGGGCTGTGGTAGGTTTAATGCAAATAAATATGTAAATTTTTCATGAATTTTTTCTAACAAAAGCGACCAACGAAACAGTCTGCAAGAATTGATCGTCGCGAAAAGACGGTAAAAGCAAATCGGACGGCAACATATTGCAATATGTACATAAATATAATATATATATGCGCATATAAAATAATTTCTAAAAGCATTAGTGCATGTGTAAGGGCTTAGCTTTTTAGCACCTATGCCTTATAAATCAAATCTTAACTGCAGGCAGTAAATTGCAATATAAAAATTAAAGCAAAAAAGTAATAAATATTTTTCGCCGCATTCGTCTTCACAGGTGCGAATTCATTAGCGCTTGCAAACGAAGCAAAAAAAAAATAACTGCTATCTACTTACCTTTTCCACAACTCCATAACGCAGGTGCCGTAAATTTAAAAGTGCGCATCGGTGCAACGATCCGCCACAGTGATAGTGTGGGCACCGATCAACTCGCGTTCGCACCTAGCAAATACTATGTATACATATGTACATATACATACATATGTATGTATTTGAATTAGTCATTGGTGTTATTTTGATTTCGGTTTGTTTTCGCAGAGATAACCAAAGTGACGTTTTGGCCCCTTAAAAAAATTAGAAAATAAATTGGGTTAGCGGAGAAAAAAAAAATAATAAAAGAAGAGTACAAGTTCGTTCGATAAAAGCAATCGGTGCGATAATAACAACAATAATAAATCACGAACGAAAGTGAAAATGCCCTGCTATAAGAAATGTAAATCGAGCAATGGCTCAGATGCGGATGATGAGAACATGGTGAGTACGAAGTGGGTAAAAATGATAATATTCAGTTTGAAAATCAAATTAAACATACTATCATACATTCATATGTATATACATATTACAATTATTTTTTGCGGGAAAATATTTGTCGCATGTTGAAATATTTGGCAACAAATATTCCTTGCTTATGAGTATTAAAGCGAACAATTTTTATGGACGGGAGCATGAATTAGCATTATTTCATAATATAGTAGTTGTTGTTGTTTTATAGCACCTTTAGGTGACTCCCATACACACATACACATGTACATACATACATATATGTATATAATATATATAAATTGTTAAGTATGTGCATATGTATGTATATGCGTTCGCATGTTTCGAAAAATATATGTACATAGTAAGACAATGTGTATGTTTGTTGGTGTAGCAGCACGCACATTCTAAAATTAAGCCAAAAGCTTATCTCCAAATGACCGATGTGTATGTATGTACACATTTATCAATAATAAACCGCAGCTCGTCCGGAGGAGACGTCATTGAATTGGCCAAAGCAGTGTAAACAAATTTGGCCAACATTAATTTTAGTCAGTCGCACAAGTTCAAGCTGAACATAACGCAAAATCTACACAAAAACAGACACATATACATACGCACACGCGCATAGCAGTGCAAAGACCTCACCACCCCATTGGCGCTCATACGTATAATTTGGATATTGCCCACAGAGGGTCCAACTTTTGCTCAACGTTAAGCAAAAACAAAACAGAATATGATAAACAACGTGTAAGCGAAAGTACAGATGTTGAGTAGAGGTGAGCTAAGCGAAAATTAATGAACGCGCTGCTCGGCATGAGAGCGAGGAGACTGTGTGTACTGAGTAGGAACAGTAAGCAAGAGCTAAAAAAAATAGACAGTTTAAAGCGCAACTTCCATTATGGCCGCACTGGCATTTTGTGTGTGCAGTGCACTAGAGCAGTTCTGTGATTTCGCGGATGCATTTGTGCGTTTCGGTTTAAGTGCAAGTAGAAGTTTCCAGTATCTGCGTGCCAAACGTAATCAAATTGAATTTCGACGAAATTGTCGCGCTATCTGGCTGCAAGAGTTATCCAACAGACACGCATTATCAGTGCGCGTAGTATACGAGATATTACGTCGTGTGCGTATACCGTTGACTAGTGCCAATTACGTAGATCATACCATCGAATTAGTTAAAAAAGAAATGCATCGACGAGGCATCGATTTTGCCGCTATCGAGGCATCTGCCGAAGCTTACGAGGCCATTGATAATTTTGCGGTGCAACACCGGTCTTTAGCAGGTCAGGATACGACGGATGGCGGACACCGGGACTATGATATGGTGGATAATTATGATGACATTGAAGTGCTCAGTGGTGATGAAATTGATGTATGTACCTTGTATTTATGAATTTCTTAGTATAGTTGTATGAGGCGATACGAGTAATATAAGTGGCGATAATATAAGTTGTTTTCAAGTTGTATTGCGATCTGGTTATAAAAAGAAAAAACAATTATCTCATCAGCAAATTTAGCCAGTTTAACTACGTAGTTATAACCAATTTATACATTTTTAATGGATTTTAGAATACCCCACCCCTCTTGTATGTAGAATATTACAGTTTTTTGACACCCATATGACTTTTACATTTTTTGTTTTGTTTGTACTTCTTTTTTTCTCTGGTGGTGTGATAAACGTCAAATTATTGATTTCTCTTTTGATGTTTGTCTTCGTTATGGCGTTGCCATATAATACAAATAAATGTAAATTCAGTGAGAACGAGTATATTTTGAAGACTTATTTAATAGTGGAAACTGTATTAAAGACGACGAGTGAACATTTAAAGGAAAATAAGTATTATGTTAGAATTTCTCATTTTTGTGTAATATTGCAAACATTTTGCAATTTTTGTAATTTTGATTTTTGTGTTTGAAGTGCTGTAAGCCATGCATACACGAATATGTTAACATACTTTTAGGGGCGTATTGCAAGAAACAATAAGAGGAAATGGTTGTTCTCTTTGTGAACGGATATGTGTACACTGTCATAAGTTTTTTTTCAACGGCAGTACGAAATACAGTTATGATAACAATATTTCCGTCTATATTGTATATTTTTTATAAATCCTTTGAAAAAAACGAAGGAGAGAAACAATCCTTGACCTTTGACACTTGTTGATTAAGTGTCACACACACCTTAACACTGCTTTTGTTTTTGCTTTAACTACAAGTGATTGCAAAATGAAAAGAGAAGCAGCAGACTGATAAGCATAAGACGCCAACAGCGCCACAACACAACTTTGTGAGTAGACCATGCAAAACAAAAATCTTAAGAGCTTTCTTATCAGCTGGTAAACAGTTGGCGCATGAATTCTACACACGCACACCTACAAACACACCTGTGATGTACAGCAAGCGCTGTAAAGCAATGGCGCTCTGAGAGCGCTTAGAATAAATTAGAGCATGTAGTTTCCTCTTACATATATTCACACATACATACATATGTATGTATTTGTATATTTTGATCAAGAACATTTATTTTAATACATACAAGTGTGTGCGCTCAATGTCTGGCTGCGGTTGTAAAATAAGGCATGAGAAAATTGGATGTTGGAATCAAAACAATAGCGAAAACTTGTACTCGTTAGCATATGCAATAGTTTTAAATGAATTTGTTTTGATTATGCACGCTACATCCGGTAGTTGAAAACTTATAACAGGAAATCGCTATTTTAAAATTTTTAAATGATTTTAGGGGTTATGGAGGTATGTACATAGGTTTCCTCTGGTAAAAATCAGCCTTTTTTCAAAATTTTTTTGTCGTATAAAAAATTAAATATTTTATTAGAATTTTTTTGTTACAAACATACACTATTAACAAGGAAATTCTAAAATTTGTGCAAAAAAAATTTTATATTCGGCCATTGCGACGCCATTTCCGGTGACCCCTACGAAAAAAATGCTCCCGCTTTGGCAGGATAACTCCTTACAGGATCCTGTAAAGTGAAAAAAATACGTGTTTTAGTTAAAACCTTAACTTAGAACTTGGACGAAGGAAAAATAACTGAAAATTTAATTTTTGGCAGACATTTTTACAAAAAAAAATGAAAATCCTTGAAAATTTAGCGACATTTTTTTTCAAATAATTGTAACCGAAAATGAGCCTTCTTCCAAGTCTTTAGGAATTGTATCTCAAAGACCTGTGTAAAATTTCATGAATATTGGTGGAGAAGTTCTCGAGAACCGACTATCCAACCGACTTCTAAAACACAGTTTCGATAAAAACGCGTTTAAAGACGGCGCACTTAGCCTAGCTAACCTCGAGCGCCGAAGTTCTCCAGACTGTATCTCCGAAACTATTACTTGAATCAACTTGAAATCTTCGGACAATATTCTAGAGGCATTGCGGAATTTAATAAGACAATAAAAAAAATCGATTTTTTGAAATCCGAAAACCCATGTAATCCCTTAACCTGAACAGAAAACCTCAAGATTATCATCATCTTGAAATTTTCCACTAATTAATAACCTTGAGAATCTGATGACTATAGTTTAGGATACACTCTTACTCGTCTCAAAACCACTTAGTAGTCTGACATCTAGAAAAATGGTCGCCTGGATGCAATGAAACGCAGACGAGGAAGCTTCAGACCTGTCAGAATACTGCACTTTGGACTACGACAGGTTGCCTCTTGATGTCTTCTATTGAACACCTGCATAGTGAGGCCCGCAGAAATCATTCATGAAGTCACCTGCTTGAATCAAGAGGACAAGACAAGACAAGAGGTCCTTCCTTGACGTCGACGACCTCGTAGAGTACGCAGACCAGACGGACGCAACAAAATTCCGACAAGCACTGACCGCCATTCACAGTGGACCCATCAACATCTTCACCGACTCCCTGCCAGCGAATGGCGTACTCGGAGTCAAACCACCAGCCATTGCAGACAAAGAGCTCGAGTTGCCGCGGGAAACGAGAGTGACCCTTGCGTAGCTTCGTTCGGGATATTGTAGCAGATTAAACTCCTACCTATCTAGAATAGACCCCGACATATTCAATGTATGTCTTATGTTTGGATAGAGTCTTATTTTGGCAGGGGTCGAGCAGCGTCACCAATATATAATTTTTTTGCATAGGAAACAGCCGTTTTGATACCAATGGTCATATGGTTTACACAAAACATTGTTAATACATAAAGTAGGGTGTCATGATACCGCAGTGACTCGTATTTCAAATGTCTAACAGCGCTGGGAAGGGTTGTTCCACTTACCTACATATTTGTTTGTGTATGTTTGTATGTATGGTTGTATGTGTATTTTTGTTTGTATGTATGTGTACTTGCAAATAACAATGTCGCTTGCTCGAAGTAAGAGACCTGAGTAAGTGAAGCTTTTCTTGCCGCCCAACAGCTTTTAGACTCATTGCTATGGACACACACATACAAACATCAGACATTCAATTGAACAGCCGCTCCGCATGGGAGCTTCTCAGTGTTCAACAAAGCGATTATCTTCAGTCAAGTTGCATATTTGCACGGCAAAACATGTCGTAAAGGCATGGAAAGCATGAAATCAACAACAATAACAACAATAAAACTGGCGAAAAACACAACAAGCACTTTATCGACAATTAAACGAATTTTATAGTAGCAAAGCATCAAAAATATTAACGTGAATTAGTGAATTTTAGAAAACTAGCAAATGGAATTTTGTAAAGCGAAGCGACTTGCGAACAAAAGCACATTTGTAAGACGAAAATAAATGCTGAGGCGTCGCAGCACAAACGAAATGGCAATCGATTTTTTTCGATGCTGACGATTTCGCTGCCAAACTTGGTAGAACTCGGTGGAAGGTGAACGCGAAAACCAACGCTACTCAGCGCGAAAAGCGGCTCGAGCACGCGGCGCGACTGTGATTCAATACAAATCAAAGCAAAAAAGGCAAATTTACGCCAAAAAAAGAATACTTTTAAATCGTAGCTAAATTTTTCAAACTTTTACAGCGTGTAGTTAGGAAATTTGCTAATAAGTAGTTACATATGTATATGTGTGTTTGCGTGTGTGTGTGATACAGTGTTTTGAATTGACACGCCTGCCAAGCAAATATTACAAAGTAATTCAAATACGACCAAAGTGAGTGAAATGAAATCGATAAAAAGTGAAATTTATTTATAGCAAACGCGAGGAACAGCTGTACAGCGGCAACAACAACAATATTGTTTCTTCGATTTGTTGATATTAACAAGTGGAAGATAAACAAAAGGCCGCGTGAATGACTAACGCAAATGTTCGCTAACTTTATTAACACACTATAAAGTATATGCGGAGCACAGCTTTGCAACAACAACAACAACAAGTGATAAAATAACATAAACAAAAAAACAAACGTAAATGCCAAGATCAAGTGAGGCAGCCAGTCCAATAGGTTAGAATAACATTGCAAAGCGGAAAGCGAAAGAAATTTATTGTTGTTGTACGTGAGAGTAGTCGCTGAAAGCCGGCAAATCGCGCTGCTGTGATTCATGCACCGCCAAGCGTTTGTGAATTTTCATATTTGGAATATTTGGCAGGTTGTGCTTGCCGAGCGCACTGAAATTGCCTTATGAGCTAAAGCTTAAAAAGAAAAGTTGATAATTGATATTTGGCGCAGCGCAGCTAAACCTTGAAGGGAAAGCACCGCATGGCCACTAAGTGATGACACACCAAGAACAACAGAGATTATACGCGTAAATACTGTATATATGTACATATGTATGCGTGATATTTGGAAGCAAAATTTATTATTAATATTTATTGACGCATAAGGCAATATAAAAATACAAAAACAAAAGTAAATCGCCATAAACAACACGCCTGTTATCAAAAACCGCATAACTAAAAATAACGGAGATCTCAGCGTTCGAAAACCGTCTTCAAGCAGCTCAACCAAGCTACTTGGTGGCGTTTGAAAATCAAAATAATATAAAATTTGGGTTGTACTACACTAACAACTAAAGCTCTATACACGTACATGCACATAAACAGTTAGAAAGTCCTTCACTGCGGCGATTTTATGCAGCTGTTCTACTTTTCTGTTCCTAAGTCTAAGCAAATTTGTGTTTTTAGCCTTCACGACTAACAAAAATTAATGAAAACGAAAAAAAACTAAAAAAAAATATATATTTCACATACAAAAAAAAAAAAATTAATTAAATTAAAAACAAAAAGAAAAAATAAAAATAAAAAAATAATATTTTACATAAAAAAAATAAATAAAAATAAAGTTAAAACCTAAAAAAATATATTTTAAATAATATTAGAAAATTTTATAAAATTAAAAAATGTGCTTTCGCGCTATTTTCGATTGCCTCTTCGGCTGTTGTAAGTCGAATAACACACATGGTCTAAATGAGGTAAGCCGCTAATATGGGTATTCAACATACTTTATTACAGACAGCAACAACAAGTGCTGCTGCAAACTTTGTAGTGCAATCACATGCTTATTATTTATAACGGTTTGATTGCTTGCTCATGTGAAGATAGAAAGTTTTATGTCGACAAACGCTTATTTTCATCTCAACGGCCGACAAAAGCGTTGCTCAAATTAAAACTTTTCAATTAAGTGCATTTCTAGTAATAATTAATTTCCATGCCCCACATGTTTATAATGTGAAATAGAGGATAGGTTGCTTGTATTTTTCCCCAGGCCGGTAGGTAAAAAGAGAACAACAGCAGCGTGGTAAGCTGACTGACTATAATCAAGCACGATTTAAGGTGATGCTGTATCTAAAGTCAGATGTTGCTATAGAAACATTAGCACAGTTCAAAAGCTACAAATCCAGCAATTGAAATCCAAATCACGAATCAAACTTGCTGCTGAGATCGCTCGTAACTAAACCAGCTCTGTTCCAACACTTCATTTTCCTATAACCATATTTTGATAAAGGAAATACCTCTATTTCTGTGGCCAAGTAACTGTACCGGATGTAAGAAATGGCATATATTTTTGTATAGAATTTCAACAATTTCCTTTAAGGTCTTTGATTTCGGCAAGATCTGTTATATAGATATAATTTGTAAGTATAAATAGCCTCATAACCACCTTGAGCATCTGCAACACTGCCTCATAAACACTGCACATCCTCTCCTATTGTTGTCTGAGAAATTTGCTCAAGTTGCGTATACGCCCGGTGAGTCCAATGCACTACTTTTTTGCGTTCCTAGTGCTCCATACATATATCGCTAGTTTTTATTCAGACAATTTTTTCAAATTTTTGTTTAATTCTTCTTACCTCTTCTTACGTTCTTATTAATATTCTGCACACTGTTCACCGTACATAAATAAAGGTGAACGTGTGCGCTGTCAGTTGAGCCGCGTTATACCGAGATGACGGCATTAGCGGTTAATAATATAACGAATGCAACATATAATACTAAAATTAAATAAATATATATATATTTGTATATATGTATATATATTGTACATATGAATTAATTGTTTTTTCTCACAATGACATTGTGCTGCGTTAATGTATGTATATAAATGTTGTTGCTTGCTGAGCAATTGTGTTTGATTGCTAACTTGCAAAGACAAACATGTGCACAAACATACATACGTGTGTGAATTTGATACGCGGTTCTAAAATTATTCCATTGTATATTGATTGTCATATATTATAAATTTACTTATTAAGTTGACTCATTTCTGTTTAGTTGATTTTAACGCTACTTCGCTTCGCATCCCTGACTCGGTATTGACCCCATTTAGTTTAATTCCTCCGCACAATTAAGAAAATTTAATTATTTTGGAATTCTTTTTTGCTTTCTCTAAAAATGAAACTATCATTTAAAACCGTAGAAAGAGAAAATTGAAAGCTTCTTAATCAGTAATATCACCAAATGAAAGAAATACTTAATTCAAGGCTGACTAAGTGTGGAATGCTCGAATAATTGAATCAAAACTTCTACTAACTGCAGGTTAGTGTGAAAGCTATGCACATTAGCATGAGTACTAGAAATATATGTATTTTGGCGGTATAAAATTCCATAACAGGATGGTAAGCGACGTCTCTTCAGTAGCTAGGTTCAAGAGTCTTAACTTTTAGGATGCCTGTGCTTGACGACGCGAATTTTAACAGACTCTGCGGCCTCACTATCGATACCTCCTCCAGTGTAACATACCTTGGAGACCCTAGATGATTACAGCGTAGACAAGTGCTCAAGATATGCTCCATTGCTTCCCTGATGCCCTGCTCTAGACATTTCCTGCACTTTTCTTGATCTGTTAGTTCCACCCTGTGAGCGAGTGTCGCCACCAGACAGTGACCATTTAGTATTCCGCTCATGTTCCTACATTGCCTTTTTTTCGAGTGCCAATAGAAATTTGGGTATTTCTGATCTATCGTTTTGCACATGACTTTTGAAGTTTTGCATAAAAGTAGCTCTTTCCATCGGGTTTTGATTTTCTTAACCATGCTTAGATCAAGATCGGCGTATAAACAATGTATTAAGCTTACACCATTCTTGGTAATACCGTCCACTATTTCATTATCCCCGATGCTTTTGTGGCCTGACACTCAGTAGAAGTGAAATTGCTTGCTTCAGGCAGCACTTTCCACTGTTGCCCTGCTTCGCAAGACACTTCTGGCTGATATGCGATAAGAGGTTATTGCCTTGGTTGCTCCTTCGCTGTCTTACTTAGACGTTGACTCTGGTATTGCCTGCAGGTGCATTACAGGCCAATCCTGTGGCTTTCGCAATAACAAAGACCTCAGCTTGAAATATACTGTAGTGGACCGGCAACTTGAAAGGCTGCCTTATGCCTAACTCAGAACACTATATTCCCGCAACAACTTCATTGTCCATTTTCGAGCCATCCATATAGATGCTTAGAGTGTTGTGCATAGCTAACAAATCTTTATGCCAGCCATCTTTTATTCATTCATCTTTTTATTTGGCCCAGTCCTTGAGAGAGAGTTGTGTCCCATTTATAGAAGGGAACATGAAGAGCTTCAGGTTTTTTTTAATAGTAACAAATAAAGTCTTTTTCAAACAATAGAATTATTTGGTACTAAATGTACTTGCTCGGCAATTATATCTCAAAGCTCTTCGGAGTGTTACTCATGTATATTCTGTTATACTGAAGAAATGCTCTCCCATATTCAATATAATCTATACAATTTTTCTTAAAGCCACTAAATTCTCTTTATAAAATTTACAGGCAATAGCTACAAATGTAGTACAAATGCTTTCTGGCTCAGTGCTATGCAAGCACCCTGTATAGAAAAGTAAAGTACGCAAATTAACAATATCAATACATATGTATGTACGTACATATGTATCAATAATTCTTCCGTATAAGTCATGCGATTACAATTTGATTGACAAAATCAAAAATTAGTATGCCAAACAGACGAGCTTGCATGTACATATGTATGTATGTGTGTATGTGATATGATAACGAGGCTTTGCATCAAGACGCAGTATTTTTGTAATCGCATTTTTACCACACCCAAAAGCTTTAAAGCATTTTCTCGCAAGTATTTCAATGGCGATAAATATCTTGAATTAAATAATGTTATTTTTAAAATAATTGTGTATGTTTGTGTATATGTACAAATATGTGTATTGCACATGTTTAAATGAACACATTTATTATCAACACCTGAGCTATTAGAGAATTCCACAATTATTTATAATAATCATTTGGCATATCCACTGCCTTTTTCGAACTATGTATATATAAGTATGTATGTACATATTCATACATTCATACAAAGCCACACATACATATGTATATGTATGTATATGGTACACATACCTTTGTTGTACTTTGTTTTTGCGCTGGTTGTCGGTTGTCCATTGGCTAAAGTTCAATTAGTTAACATTAGCGAGTTCGTAAAACTTCCTAAAACAAATATTTATACATGGGATGCCCACAGACGCTTCATTAAATGCCTGTTGCTGTTTTTACGATCACATTTAGTCGTTTATATACATACATACATACATACATTTACCCAAATAAAGGTATGCCATTGTGTGGTGTTGGTATTCAATATAAAAAGTTGCCAAAAGTTGGCACAAAAGAGTACAAAAACAACGAAAATTACATATGCAAACATGTATGTATGTATATGCTATATAAAAAACAGTAATTGACACACCAAAATTGGATGTACACGGGGTCAGACCGAAATTTTTGTACGCTGATGAAATGTTTTTGACTTCGTTCATTATTCACATTATTCACGTACTGCTGGCGAGTGCCAAAATCTGTTAATGGAGCTTTTTTATTAAATCGAATAATATATTTCACTTAATTACAAAGACAAGAAAGAACGTTAACTCCGGCTGTACCGAAGCTAAAAAAAATCTTCCCAAATAAAGACTTTCATACATGAAATGGATATTGCTTGCTTGGTTTGTATGACAGCTATATGCTATAGTAATCCGATTTGAAAAAATTCATTCGAAGATTATAGCTATGCTTTGGTTAATAATCTCTCGAAAATTTCATGAAGATATCTCTTCAAATAAAATTGTTTTCCACACAATAACTTGATTCCGATAGTTCATGGCACTTAGCTCTGGTTTG